>NC_140351.1:7368915-7406915 GCF_963514085.1 Chelon labrosus | reverse complement strand
ATAGTTCACAATTCTTTAATATTTAGATTTTGTTGGCATTGGTTATGGAATAAATCTGTAAATCTGTAAAGTACCCAGGGGTCCACATCACTGAAGACCTCAACTGGCAACTGAACACCACACAGCTGGTCAAGAAGACTCAACAGCGACTGTACTTCCTGAGGAGAGGAAGTTCAGGATGTCGCCTAAGATCCTCTGCAACTTCTACAGCTGCATAGTTCAGAGCATCTTAACCAGCTGTATCACCGTGAGGTACAGCAGCACTATGGCTATGGACCAAAAACGCCTTCGGAGAGTGGTGAAGCCTGTTGAGAAGATCACCAGGACTCCACTACCCTCTCTACAGAGCATCTACAACCATAAAGTCTACAGGAGACCGACCTCTATCACCAAGGACCTCACCCACCCCCAACACAGACTGTCAGGAGTGTGAAATGTAGGACCTAAAGACTGAAGATGTCCTTTATCGCCATTGCCATTGACTCCTAGCAGCTGACAGGAGCCTATAATCATTGACTACTTCATGCCATACAATGCACTGTTCCATTGTTCAGTTCATTGTTCACACTCTCATTTGCACAATCTTTTAGTGTCATATAGTAGTAGTTTGTTAAATGCTTTTGATGTCTGTTATGTATGTAAATAAAATGTATTATTATTATTATTTTTACTATATTATTATTACTATTAGTTGCTAAGATTTTTCTCTTTGATATTGTTGGGTGGATGGCAAAAGAATAATTTCATTGTATAGGGAAACATGTTTCTACACTGTGCACATGACAATAAGACTCTTTAAATCTTTGATTTGTTCAGTCAAGATTTTCCTAAACCTTACTCAAAGCCCTTATAGTATACCCGTCAATAAACCTTTCAGACTGGACACGGACTCTGAGATGAACCAATGACTGCTCAGTGACCAGATAACATTTCTGGTCAACAAATGATGAGCTACACCGATGAGCCATAACATTAAATCAACTTGCCTAATATAGTTCCCTTTTGCCACCGAAACGGCCTTGACCCCTGTCAGGACATGGGCTCCACTTGACTTCTGAAGATTTGACACCAAGACGTTAACAACCAATCATTCAAGTTCAGACGTAATTCTCCAGCAAATCCCACAGATGCTAACTGGATTGAGATTCGGGGAGTTTGGAGGCAATGTCAACACCCTGAACACCTTGTCATGCGTTATACTGCAATCAGGAGGTGGTGATGAGCAGGACCCAAAGTTTCCCACTTTGAACATCACCTGGAGCATCACACAGTCTCCTGCAAGCTTGTTTTTTTTCCCATGGTGCATCCTGCTGCTATCTCCTCCCCTGGTACACAAGGTGCAACAGAAAACATGATTTGTAAAACTAAGTCTGGGTCTGACATTGACATTCTGACAGGTCTGCAGCTGTATGTTCTGACAGCTTTCCAGCATTTTTAGCAGTTTGTGGTACTGTAGTAGCCTTGAGGCCAGACCAACATCCTTGCCTTTTTTGGCGGAAAGTTGGTTCAAAACTGCTCTGTTGGGAACTGATTATGCTCTGGGAAACTTTAGGTACTGCCGGGCAAGCAAATCTTCTCAGTGGGCTTTGTGCAACGATGGACAGAAGATTAAAAGCAATGAAAAATACATCGGTCAGCCTTCGCTTCCAACTCAAAACCAGTGAGCCTTGGCTCTCGACGATGTTGCTCAGATTCTTGCTTTCCCATTTCTCCTGCTTCCAACACATCAGCTTGAATAACTGACTGTTCACTTACTGCCTAATATATCCCAACTCTTCACAGGTGCCATTGTAATGAGATAATCAATGTTACTCACTTCAGCCGTCAACTGCTATAACGTTGTGACTGATCGGTGCATAGCTCACCAGACTATACTATTTCTGCCTGTCGGGCTGACAGAAACGATAAGATCTCTAATGTCAAATAGCAAGAAAGAAAGAAAAAAAAATCACAAACAAGATAACCTATGCCATTTTGGAGAATGCTGCAGAGAAGAGTTATAAGTTTTCATTAAGCCTGTGTTTTCTGTCTACAGACGACAGCGTGTCCCAGTTTTAAACCAAAATAATGAGCCAATTTGGTAGTTCGTTAAAAAACGACCCAAACAGCAGCCGAAGTCAAGAGACACCTCCTGTCTGAAGCAGGCTCCTGTCTGACTGCAGCGAGTCCAAGTCAGTGCATCGCTCCAACACTCATTTGGAAGAAGAATTTTGATGAGATGCCACCACACAATAGTCATAATTAACTTTATCAGAATATCAGATGTCTGCAGCATGGTGTCAGGTTCATTTAATGGCCCTACACTGCAGAGGGAGATGCAAATTCACCTAAAACTACTGTTTTAGTCAAACTTTTAAGGAAGCTTGAATCTCCATTGGTGGTTAAATGTTCTTTCAAAAGCATTTCAACACTGTTAATGACAGAACTGTTGTGACTTTAATCAATTTAAACTGGATAATGATAGTCAACTAACTAGTTTTTTTTTGCAATATAGCAAATCGTCATAGTTTTTTTTTAGCTATGCTGTTTTTCTTGTTTTTCTGATCGTGCATCCATTCATTTATTTTCTGTAACTGCTTGGGGGGCTGGAGCCTATCACCGGGCAAGTGGTGGGGTACGTACATCCTGGACAAGTCGCCAGACTATCGCAGGGCTAACAGACAACACTGCACATCTACGGCTAATTTAGAAACCCCAATGAACCCCAAGGAAGCCGGAGTACCCGGAGAGAACCCACGCAGACACACGGAGAACATGCAAACTCCACAGAGAAAGGCCCCAGTCGGCCGATGGATTCAAACCCAGAACCTTACTAACTACCACACCACTGTGCCGCCCCATCGTGCGATGCCACGCAAAACATACTTAGTGGGGTTATTTTAAATATGTAAGAGGCTTTCATGGGCAGCATTTTTCTTTTCTAATTCAAGTGTAATCAAAGTTCATCTTATTCTGTGATATGAAATAAATAAATATGGCCTGGAGAAATGTTTCAACACTCTTTAATCTGTGTGTACGTATAGATCAGCTGCAGCTGAATCCGACAGTGAGGCCTAAAATATAGTTTTTAGGTCATAGTAAAAGCTAACTGACCACACATGTGTGACCTTAAAGACAAATAATAATACAAGGATGTGGATGCACACTATGACTGAGCCTCTGAGCTCCAGTCAGGGATGGAAAATGTCTTGGATTGTCTTTTCTGCTCTCCTATAGTGTAGTCCACGTGGATACATATATGCCTGGCGCTCTCCTCCGAGGGGTACATGCTGACCTCTCCGGTAACCGGGACGTCCTGCACCACTTCCACCGGTGCGTCCAGGTACAGCACGGCCTGCTTCCAGTGAGTCTCCGGTTTGAACGGGGACGTGGAGAGCACCAGCGGCTTATCCGGACACGGGAAGGTGACCGTGAAGTAGACGCAGAAAGCGTTCACTGCCGCCGAGCCGAACGACTCGCACCTGAAGTGGCCCTTCACCGAGCGCAGCTCCTCCACGGTGACCGAGTACAGGTCGAGCTCGGCGAAGCGGGCCGGGTGGGAGAGCACGTCCTCCACGGTCACAGAGTTCACGGTGATGTCCGAGTTCATGATGCACCTGCGGGCGAAGTCGGACATGCAGGACATGTCGACGCCGTACTGGTCTTTGACGGTGTACCAGAAGTGTAGGCGGTCCTCCACCACCGGGTCGCTGATGGGGGAGATGTAGAGCTCGGCCTTGCTCGGCAGGATGATGCCGCCCGGCTTCAGCCACTTGTCGCGCGCGTACAGCACCGAGTTGAGCATGGACTCGTGCAGGAGGGCATAACCCATCCACTCGCTCACTATCACCTCCACCTTCTCCGGTAGGTCCACCGTCTCCACCGTGCCTCGAATGACTTCCACCCTGTCCTCCAGGTTGTTGTGTTTGACTATTTTCACCGCCTGCTCCGCTATAGAACAGGCTTCCACCGCGTAAACCTTCTTAGCTCCAGCCTGAGCACAGAAGATGCTCAAAACGCCGGTCCCTGCACCGACGTCCAGCACAACTTTACCCCGAATAGACTCACTGTTCCGCAGTATGGCCGTCCGGTACGTGCTGGTGCGGACGTGGTCCGCTATCATTTCCTCGTGGATAGTCACATCGGAGTAGCTGTCAAAATAAAGTCTGTCCTGTCGGCTTTTATCCAGTTTTCTCTTTTTTACCACATGAGACATCTTCTCTGCTGTGGTGTGCGGCAGCCTTGCGGTGTTTTGTTTCGCTACTTCCGCGTTGTGAGATCTGGGACTTGTAGTTTTCCTTGGCATACGGTGAGTAACACACGAGCTAGCTCGGACTACAATTCCCACAAGTAAAACCTGCACATGCGCTGTGATCGGCTTGTTACATTCAATGTCAGGTGAAAAGTGGTATATTTGAGTTTCTAACTAAAGCAGGTTTAAAAAAGAAGCGAGAAGTAAATGAAACCGTACCCTTCTCCACTTTTTAAAATTCTTATATCACTCTAGCCTTTCCCTCAACTTAATAAATATATGCAATTTGCATTTGACTGTCCACTTTGTTTTTATTTGCATGGTAAATTTGTGCGTTGTCAGACCAATTTCCCTCTGTGACAATGAAGTTAATCAACATTACCGCCATAAACAATGTGCACACATGTTCCCGTGTGTATATTTTCATAGGTTTAATGGTTACAGAAGGGAAAAAACAGAAAAGCAAACCTCTTTTAAGTATGAATAATATTTGGTTGTGCAGTATCGGCTGGACTCATATCTTTTTAGAGTTTTGTCTCTTTGAAAACAGCAAAAAAAATCCCATAGTTTGCTGTATGATTTGACAGATCATTGGTATCATACTCTCCCCTATGTCTCAGTCTGGTTTAAAAGAATGAAAGAACTTTGTCCGTACATTTCTTTCTTTCTGGTAAGTATTGGTATTTGCAGGCTCCAGTTTATACAAACCACAACAAAGAAGTGATTTAAAAACCCTAAAGCAGATCCATAATGCACTAAAGCGAACTGAGCAAAACTCTCAAGGAACAGGATGTATTCATTACAGAAAGCTGAAGTCACCGAAGTCTCCTAAATCTGCAAAATCTCACCCTCTATATAAATAACACACAGCCCAATCATTTACAGCACATCTGCAGTGTCCACCTCACAACAGCACAACATGGTCATTACTGGTTCTGAGCTTCCCCCCCAAAGCTATGGCAGGCAGAGCAGAGCAGCTCAGCTCCCCTTCTCTTCTAGACCGTCCTATGGGACTCCTCTCCACTCCGTCTCAGCGATCCTTGGCCAAAGATGCCGGACAAATGAGCAGGAGCTGTATCCCATTTCATAAAAGATGAAACGCATGAGAAGGAAGCTGTGGTTTGAGAGGGAAAAGTACAGCAACATGCGGGGTAGTTTGTTGTTTTCGAGACAACACCGTGGAATGCAGGAAAGTGAAATAACAGCGCTGCGACATCAGAGGAAAAATATAAGATGTGAATGTGTGTGTGTAGGTGGGTAGAAGGGTGTTTGTGCGTGCATGCACATTTGAATGCTTCTTCTAAATCCAGTGCCGCCTTTAAAGAACTCATCCTCACGGGGAAATGTGCACATTTAATTATTCAGTCTTTTTAAGTATGTATAGAAAATAAAGCAAAGCAATAATTCTACACGAGCAGATGCGTTTCCAGCTCGAGTAACAGAAACGGCAACCATCAAGGGAAACTGAGCCGCACCTTTGTAGTAAACAGTGACTCTTTACATTCAAAGCTCCAGTTTTCCTCTTATGGATGCAGTTTATTTAGGTTCAATCAGAAACACAATAACACTATCTAAACAGGCAGCGTAATCCTTAGATGCCGAAGCTCTGGCTACCACATCCAACTGGTCAAATGCAAAAATTTCTGAAATATACATAAGGACAGTTTACTGGACTGTGAAATACCGACTGTGGAGTTCTGATTGTGATTGTATGCTCTTGGCAGGAGTGTTTGCAGGCGTTGTAGCTGGTAGACAGTGCAGACAGACGAGCAGCTGTTGGCCATGTTGTTCTCTCCTCCTCTCAAGCTTCAGGTAGGAGCACTGCCAGATCCAGACACAGCCAACAACCGGCTACCAAGCAGATGCTTCACCTTTATCATTAAAACGAGTAAATAATAATATTTTGGGGTTTGCGCTCAGAGAAATCCTTTGCCGTTTTAAGTGATTTGGATGAGGACATACTGCAGGGTCTTACTAGGATTCTGCATTGTAAACTTTAAGCATAATGGGCGCATATTGATGGTTTATGGTCATGGCACACCAGGCCGACAGTCAGCCATTGGCCTGGTGTGGTGGTGAGTATCTGTGACTCTAGAGAACCAGTGCACAAGGAAAAGAATGGAAGCGACAAGAGTGAACGAGTGATGAAGTCAAGAGGGCACATACAGTAGGCTCGTTATTTCCTCTTCAAGTCATCTGATGCATGGACTGTAGATGGATGGACGATGTAACTCCACTTCCTCACGTTGGCCACACTGACACTAGCATCCCAGGGAAATGGGCGGTACCATTTTGCAAGTTTGGAGTCTGCGCATCGGACGTCCGAGAGTGGAGCCGCTGGGTTCAATGACTGTTTGATTAATACTGCTATTTTTCCGATTCTGAGGTTGTGGACGAACCATAGCAGTAGCAAATTACAGGTAAACAAATCGACCCCGGATGATGATAACAGGTAACTCCAGACTCAACGGGGAATAGCACTAGGGTACGATAACAAAATATTGGTGAAATTAACGAGTTTCGCGGCAGATAATGCGTTATTTAGAGGCTGCGTTTCGGTGCCCCAGTCACTCCCATTATATGGATATACACAGATCTAAATATCTCCTGAAGGACTACAAATTACACAAAAGTTATATGGGTGAGAAATCGATTGTATTTTATGCCAGAAATAAGGTCCAGGTTGTAAAAAAACAGTAGTTCCCTTTTAAGTTAACTACGTAAAACGTCAGAGACCATCCTTATTAGTTGATGTGTACTTTAGTGTTTTAGTTTGACCCAAGTCCCTTTCACTGACATGAAGGGGGTGGAGCTTATGACTTATAATGCAGCCAGCCACCAGGGGGAGCTCCGCACGCTTTGGCTTCACTTTTGAGGTGCTGTCATGGCGTCCACTTTTTTTACTCTCACATTCGCACAGCGCCGCACAGCTCCACCTGTTTAATTAAGCTTGATCAGTCCACGTTTGCGAAAAACGTCTAAATCACAGCTCCGCATGCAACCTGACTGCAGATCAGCTGTAAGGAATTCCACAGCAGTGCCTGAGTGCGTATCTTCTCGCTGCGTACGTACCGACAATCGCGCCTGAAACATTTTGAGATAATACCGAAGGCGGGGAAGATGTCCGTGGGAAACAGGGGGAAGCCGGAGCTGGTCAAGCATGGTGGGGCCGATGGCAGCCCAATCACTTTGGACAATGAGGGATGTCATGTAAAAATCGATAGCTGGGCTTTCTTTTTTTTTCCTCCTGCTCTCCTCCCTCAGGCTCCAAAAGTTGTGTGTGCAGACTGAATAATAGAATTCATGGTGTGTGTGTGTGTGCAGTGTAAAGGAGGAATGTTTTATATTGTAAAGAGAGAGAGGCCAAGCACAATACTGTATTAGTTATATAAGAAACTGAATTCATTAGTGGAAGACTTGGGGACGGTGTGAACATATATCTAAAGAGGGATGGAGAGATAAAGGGGAAGCGCTGTGTGAGCTCTTTGTTCTGGAAGCCCATCAGCAGCTGTTCTTTTTCTTGGCCAGCTGCTGTCAGCATGCACGGCCTCATGGGAAGTGCCTGCATACTGTCACTCGTACAGGACCTGTCAGCCACTGCGACGAACACACACACAATGACACAACCTCATATCCTCAGATATGTATGCACACATGCATAGGAACTTGCACAAACAGCATGCGGAAGCCATCTCAAGACCACCCAGCCCACACTAGCCTTAGACACGCACGCACATAGCGTACAGAACACATACTGTACATGCACAAGCACATCCTTGCATCGCCGCCAGCTTTGGTGTCATGATCGCCTATTTCAGAGGAAGGCAGACTGCTGAGCAACAAATACTAAGGTGCAATGGCTTCATATTGATTCTTCCCAGGGATCAATACCAGGCTACTTTGATATCTCACTCCTAGAGAAAGAGCCCGCATCTGTAAATGCTGGTGTGTCATAACACACTCTCTATCTCTTATTCAGCTCCTTATTCGCCCGTTTCTTACAGCAAACATAATTCACCTCACCCAGAAGACTGTTTCACGCATGGATCCATCTGGATGCCTCTTTCCGACTGCGTGTTATCTAGTTTCATGCTTTGACATCTCCCTATATGGACACAGAGTGCGCCCGAGCTTATCGGTTGGAAAAGTTATAACGGCGGCCGGATGCTAAATTTTCAGCCCCGGGCGTTTTCTTTTCCCCCCTCGTTTGTGCGGTCCGCAAATCATCGCCGAGGCACACATCGTTCCCAGACCTACCCCGTTTCTATTGCTCTAACCAATCACATCTCCGCATCTTGGCCTGTCAATCCGGAGCTCTGGTAATCAACTCATTAATTACGCCCCTTCCCCTGCAGACTCACTTCCTTTATTCCACCCCTGTATCAGTTACATTACACTGCAATTAGATTAAATTACTAAGTACAACCTGTGTATGACAGCCATTATGGCAGCGTCGGGGGGTATTATGCTGACTCCATGACAAAGCCGCTGCGCAATTTGCACAATGGAAATATTGTCTGTTTGTTAATGGAGGTTATTTGATAAGTAAATGAGATCCTATAAGGAGTCGCTAAATGAAAAAAAAAAAAAAATCTCAGAGTCTGACAGAGTTGTGCTTCTAGATTTTGCAATATAACCGAAGCAAAAAGCAAAGCCAATTGATCGTGACCAGATGAAAAGTTTGACACATATTAAAATACACCTACGTGCTTTCTAACCGAGGAATACTTTATGAAGGTATTAGAGGTTACCTTGTGAGCATCTGGGCTGAGCGTTTGAGATTCCTGACAGACTTCAGCTTTGCATTGAAGTCTGTCAAACCACAACTAAACTACCAGCAGCTACAGGCATGTTTTAGGTGTGTTAGCCGTCTGTAGTGACAACAGGGAAATCAGTGTGACTGGTTGACTTTGGCTGATGGTTAGCGAAAGACAGATGGCTCATCCAATCATTCCAGCCTTTTCCAAACAAGGACGAAGGTCTCCGATGGTGCTGTGTAACAAACCCCCAGGCGTGTCATGCTAATGTAGAGTCGCTAGTTGGTGGATTTTCCAAATATTTGTCCCTGTCTCTGGTCTTTAACTGTCTCCTTCTCCCCTAGCCTTATATTTAGCTATCAATCTTGGCAGGGAAAGCAATAATAATTCTTCAAAAGCAGAATCTCGTCTGGGAATGTCTTCCTTTGCTTTTAAACATTTCTAAGCTGGAGGCTACTGCAACGCTACTGTGAAAGTTCGAGGCTGTAAACCGCAATATACAAGCTGAAAGTTTGCTTTGGGAAAGTCTGGGGCTCTCAGAAAATAAGAAGGATTCAAGTTACAGGCACCAAAAATGTTCTATGGCAATCCATCCAATGGTGGTTGATGTATTTCAGTCTGGAACAGAGTAGTTGATCATTTGGCTTACTGACACCGACGTCCCTAGAGCTGCTAGCTAGCATAGATAATAGTTGGCTAAAAGTCCAAAGGCCCAAGTCTTCATATTCAGTAATTCACTAAAACAACTGCGTGCAGACCCAGCAGCATCCAGACACGGACTATAGATCACCAATGATCCTCAACCATCTACAAATTGCTAGAAAACAAAAATCTATTCAGCCTCTTTCGAAGCAAATAATTCACTTGTGATGCAAAGCGAGAACGCTGCATGAGGCAGAGAGCAATTGAAGAGCAGAAGATCCCGTTAACGACATGCAAATGAATGCACCTTTTGGCATGACAAGATCAATCCACTTGGTCAGAGAGGACGGCGCATTGTGTAACGCTTGTAGGTGTTTTCACATAATTACTCATGTTACTCAATTCAAGGAGTGGTTTAACATTTTGGGATGTATTGGCATCTTGTTAGATTAGGACATCCACACCACTGCCAAGTCTTTACGGCAGGAGGCTTTGTGCAGTGGTTAATTCCTCAGTGTAACAACAAGACTTTAACGGTGCAGGTAGGTGTTTCTTTCTCCTGCTTTCAGATTGCTAAACTACGCTAATTTGCGGCTGGGTTTAGTTTTTAATCATACAGCAAGCCAGGAACTTAGGTATATTTTCCAAAATGACAGACGATTCCTTTTGGGATGTTTGATCACTGAGTTTCTTTGAGTTTACTCTGAGGGGAGGTCACAACTTCTCCAGCTGTTTACTCATCCATTCGTCCATTTCATTTTTGCTAAGATTCTAGTGACCAGATTTAAATGTAATTTAAAATGCATCTTGAACGAATTTAGGAAGCTTTAAGTGTATTTTTCAATTGATTATAATTTATTAGATTATGAAAAATACTACACATATCATATGGTAGGTCCATTTTCTGTGAATTGAACACAGAAGTTACTACATGTAGTTGTCGTTCATGATACAAACTGCCACATTCATTATGCGTGAATAACAGAGATCATGGATTGTGGCAAATTATTTTACCGCACCGTGGCTATGTAATTAATTTTACTTAACAAAATGAAAGAATGCCGGTGGTTTTCCTAAACGGGATTTATACCATTACATTGCAATGCGACTGAATTCTCCAAACGAGCAACAGCACGGTCATGTTGTGAGTAATGTTTGTGCTCAGGAAAATTTGCATCCTCTTCATTTGTTCTTTAGCGCAAACCTGCCTCTTGTGTTCTGCCGTCAGTTTTAATCCCGCTCTCGGACTTTGGGCCCAGTTTAAGTCATTCACTGGGGAAGAATTAATTTGGAGGCGCTGTCACCTGCCATGATTAGGTCCATTACTCGTTGTCTGCCTCCGAGGCAGCGCGTACGTGTGTGTGTGTGTGTATTCTTTTGTGGACTAAATATGATATCACCAACAGCGAAGGAAATGCTAAGTCTGGTTGTTATGAGGTAAACATGGTCTGAGCAGCAGAAGATGAAGAGACACAACTGGGACGTGGAAACACTAAAACACGCCGCATACAACTTGCTCGGTCTCATTCGATTCAAGCTGCCGCACCGTTTAAACGCTGAAGCTGTTTGTTGCTTTGCCGTATGCAAGGTCACGGCGAGGCAGGCAGCTGTGGTCTCAACTTCATTTGTGTTTATTTTCCCTTCAATAAATAGACTGAGAGGAAGGCCTGTACTTCTAAGGTGATAAGATCCTCCCGGCTTGTTCTTCACGCTGACCTTGGGCGCTGCAAAGTAAAAATCAATGCTTTTTCAGAAGGACGGGAGGCTGTATTCACTTTCTGTGAAGGTACTGTGCATCTCGCACACAAGGCAAGGCAGGGAGAGAGAAAACCTGTTAGTCATAGCATGACAGTGGGGGGAATGTCTGAACAGAAAGATGCAGACACACAAACACACACGGAGACACTTGTATAGATATTAAGAGATAGGGTTAGACTATGGCTCAACACAAGTGGCATATTAGGCTTCACTTATCTCAAACCAAATCTGTCTCTAGAAGCTGTCAGCACAAACAACGAGACCCTTTGTAGCACATCTCAAAAACTGCTATAATCAGCATGGGATCAAATGTGGAAAAAGGTTGCTGGTATTGATGAACACCTTGCTTGTTGTTTTTCATGCATGTTTGAGTTGTTCCTAAAGTGTTTTTGTGGCTGCTGCCATCAAGGAGTGTCATTGCTATGGGGTGGGGGTGCCTGGTCTGGTCTAGGTGGGTACTACATGTCTAAGTAACATTCACATGAATGAATGCCAGGTCCAAAAGTTTCCCTGCAGAACACTGAATCATCACAAGATGGTCAATGTTGTTTACTTCACCTGTCAGTGGTCATAATGTTATGCCTGATAGGTGTCATTTTGCAATTTAGAGTCACGACGATCAAACTTCTGCACAAAATCAAAGAAAAGGCATGGTAGAACTGGACACACTGACTCATGCTGACTCACTAAAGTCAATCCGAGCTCTATTAACAGAGTTGCAGTGCAGCAACATTGGACCTAATATGTCGTCGTACCAAACACACCATGTGCTGAATCTGAAATGCAAATGAAAAATGTGATCACTAATGCCGGATTAACACATTAGTTCCAGGGTATTTTTGACTTGCGAACAATGGCTTACACTACGCTGCAGGATGGTTTGAGAACGTTGATATTAACACATACATACTAACACATTTTAGACAGACAGTATATTCATAATCATACAGTTTGATTTCACATAATGTTTTACTCTAAGTCAAAGAGGCCTAATTATGAAAATCCAATCCACCGCTGGTCAATATATTCAGGCTCTATAGCGAGCGTTCATCATATATGAATCCTGTGCTCGAATGTGGCATAAAATCCTTTATCTGTTCACTTAAGGTCTTTAATTTCACAATTCCATTTCAACTGGAGGAGGTTGTGGACAGATCAATGTGTGCAATTAGACACACAGAGCCTAGCAATTAGCAGCAGTGCTAATGTGCTTGAATGGATTTTCTGATTTGGTTGGAGGAAAGCAATACTGTACAGCTAAATCTCTCACTATCCGTCCTCAGTCAGCGGCTCTGTGACAGTACAGTCGGAGCGCCTCAGCCTCACCCACACACTACAATAGAATACCTCGATGCAAAAGTGATTATTTCTGCAAAGGCAGAGCGGGATTTTACGTTTAATTGGCATGCATTGCTTTTTTTTTTTTTTTGCAGTGCCTCAGATCATTTTAATGCAGTAAGAATTCTGACAACGAGGGCTTGGAAACTGCTTAAATAGATTTTTAAGAGCCAGAGTCTCTTTTGTATTGTTCATCTGTCTGTCATTAAGGCGCATATAGCACACTTGTGCGTACTAACCCCGGTAACACTCATCAAGGTTGGGGAAACTGTTTAACTTTCTGGAGAAGCGGCGCGATTAGTCAGCAGAATTTAATTTTGAGGGAACGGCATCAATCAGGGGAGTCTTGCAGACTCACACGGGATGGACCGATTTAACGTTAATGTAGTAGATGAAGCTAATTTTCCCCCGAAACACCTTTACAGATTCTGAGGGTACACTGCTAAAAAAAGAAATAAAGTAGAATATAGCATTTATTAATTATTAGGTGGTTGTGGGTCTCAGTGGAGCGTCCACTTTTTTTTTTTTTAACACTGCTCTAATTAACTCTTTTAATTATAACTAAATCCCTGCGTGGCTTTTTAAGGCTGATCATTTTTATTTTTAGAGCATAACAGGACTCCAAAATACTTATTTCACATTCACTTATGCATTTTGCTGATTTGCGGCGGCAGACTCAAGGTATGAACATAATGCTGGCATATTATCAGCTTCTGGAGTGTACTTTGTGGTTTATTTGCACATAAAGGTAATACAGAGCAACATTCATTTACACCGATCAGCCACAACATTATGACCACTGACAGGAGAAGTAAATAACATTGACCATCTTGTGACAATTCAATGTTCTGCTGGGAAAACTTTTGGACCTGGCATTCATTCGTGTGGATGTTACTTAGATATGTAGCACCCACCTAGACCAGACCAGATGTTTTCACATATTCCTGTTAAAGGAGAAAGGAGAAAAACATGGATCAACTGAACAGCCTGATTCAGGAGAGGCCCTCTGTGTACAACAGTTTATCAGTCTCCCTAGCCTCCCTGCTAGCTCTAGCTCTTCCTGTCTTTCACTTCTTGAATGGCGAACATTGGCTATTTCCACCTGCAGGTCTGAAGAGGTATTACATCTGCAGACAAAATGTGCAAGTGCCAGCTAGCCGTTGGTTGTAGTCCTTGTGGAAATGCAAATTTGTAAGGCAACATCACATTTGGCAATTGCTGCTGGTAGCTGGTTGATGCCAGCTTGGCGTGCCTTTAAAATATTTTAGGAAAAATGTTGTGAAGTGGCTACTTTTTTGAAACATGACACTCGGCCAACTTGTTTGAATCAAATGATTATCAAGTCAAATTAATGTGGAGGCCAAACCTTTTCCTTTTATCTGCATTGTGGAACGCTGGAAAAGGCTTATTGTTAGCCAAAGCTGACCCGTGCTAAAGTGTTCAGTTTTGCCTTGGGTGGTTTTGATGTCCTAATTTAAACCTGTCACAGCAACTAAGTGTTCCTCAGGCAAAATATAACCAGTGTCCTCAGGCAGAGTAAACAAAGTGCTACTGTCCACCCTGAACAGATTCATTTTTTACAAATAATAAAAAAATGTCAGCAGTTCTCAGTTTGGCTTGAAGCCACATATTTAACATGTTTGGTATTTTGTGACATTAAAAGCATAAAGTACTCTCTGTCTCACCACAGACTGATTTTCTTACTCAAAGTTTGAATTTTCTCTACCAGCCTTAAGCGTGGTTTATACCTCTGTGGGACGGTATAACCTACACACTTAGCCTACACCGGTGCGAGTCATTTAAACTTGTGCGCTCTTCAGTCTGGCTCGCTCTGTAACAACCCCACCCAAACACTAGTCAGCGCTGTGTCTTTTTTGCCGTTCGGGTTAATTTTTGTTTCTACTTCCTGCTTCACTTGCAACAATGGCGAACAAAGACGAGTCATACAAATCTCCGAACCTCCTCAGTTAACCTTTCCTCGATGTGTTCCATCTTTGTTAATCCAAAGCAATCCATTTGAAAATTGCGGAGATGGAGAAGCAACCGGAAATACTAAAGCAGAAACACGGCACTACCAAGCGGACCAGTCACAGCTCTTGTGGACATTTTTGGGGAGGTACACATAAGGCTACAATGGGACGGGATCAAATTGACGCAGAAGTATAAATCGTGCCTAAGACCTAACACAACACACACACACCTAAGACTCTGGATGGAAGGATCAGCAGCTTCCTTCAAGATGTCTCTTTTACTTTGCACTTCCAGCAAACCAGGGTCCCCCATGCACTCTTGAAACAAAGTAAATTCAAAACCACTGTTTTCATTCTGTAAATACCAATGTGTGAACCATGTTCTGGACCAGTGACAAACAACAGCCCTACGTCCGGTGGCACACAGCAGGGAAGGATTACCGTGAGACTATGCCAACTTTTTCTACAAAGACCGGACACCTCTGCGCACCACCAATAACATCAATTACAACAAATGCTGATTGTTAAACAGTGTTCCCATCAGCAAAATGTCCTCTTGAGACAACTATTCCACAGAAACAGGTCAGTTCTCTACAGATGCATTTCACTCTAAAAGAGTCAAGAGACAGAGACAGGAAGACAAACCGGGAAAGACAGAAAGAGCATCTATTTCTTCTTTTAAATTAAGCTCTGTAGCATTTGGAGTATAAAATGTGGTATATATACAAATTAAATTATTGGTAGTGTTGTATATCACAATAATAATCTTAAAAGATACTCCTCCTGAAGCAGCTAGCATTAAAACTGGTAGCTTGCATACTGTTAAAGTGCTGCTTTGAACACACTGCTACGCTCTGCATGCATATCAAGCAAGTCGGCTTAGCTTGCTAGTTAAGGAGCATATACAGCTGCAGTACGTCATGTATCATAACGCCAGTCAGTCGATGGTCAAGTGTGTGGGTCGAGGCCAAACCATAGCAAAGCAGTGCTCATTTTATTATACATGTTGCACATTATTATTATTTTATTTATTACGACAATACACGGGCCAGACATTTGGCTTCTGGGGGACGGATGTGGCCCACGGGCTGCTAATTGGGGTTCGGCGAAATAAGCCGTGCCTCCTCAATTTGCTTCATGCTCATCCCCAAACAATGACATCATCCATCTGAAGCAGTCCTCTGCACAACTGCCTCCGTTCTGACCTCTAATTGGCGAGCGGTATGTGCCGGAGGGAACATTACACTGCATTCCTGAATGGCTACTCTGGGCTGGTGAGCAGGACATTCAGTAAAAGATGGTCATTCTCCATCCCTGGAGAGCCAGTAAAGAGTTTGCCCTGCCGCCTGGAAGAAAAGTGCAAAGACATACAATGTGCTGTAGATGACAGGATTCGGGGCCCCTGGATGCAGTCAAGACTGGAGGTCACGCTGCACGGAGCTAAGTAATGCCCCACTGAATCTGGCTAATAAGCTGTAAATAAGCATCTGAGCTGCACACCCCTCCTTCTCTGTGTATTCTGTCAAGCAAACTAAGAAGGCATTCAGTTGGATCAAGGTGTTTTTTTTTTTTGTTTTTTTTTCTTTAAAGGCGTGGGGAATGGGCTCCCCCCTGGAGTGTCCCTTGTTTTCCAGCATTACCTCGGCATAACGTGGATGCGAATTGCCGACAGGACTCCGGCACACTCTCAGTGAACCTTTGTTTGTGCTGAAAAATCAATGTGAACTCATGCTGGCATTTTCCTTTTCAAAAATATAATATTGTCGTGCCTGTGATACGGGCCCACGCAGAATCTGGTCAATCGGTTAATTCACTCAATCGGAAAAACTAAACAGAGAAAGATTTCAGGGGTTCGTCTTTGTCTACGAGGGGGATTATTTTAGGCACGGGAGTTTCTTGTGTCACCACTGCACATTTGGATATCACATATGTACAAGGAAAAACTAGTCCTCTTCAACAAAAACAGTAACAGTTTATTTTTAAGATGATGCTTCCCGAGGTTATTTCAATTTTTATTCACTGTAATTAAAGTTCTTAGCCTACTGTATCCAGTAACCTAGGATTTGTGTGGTATTATAATGCTTATATTATTATCATTAGGTATGCTACAGGCTGCCTGTCAACACGGCGAATCACTGAAATGCCTGTTTTCTACTTTGCAAGCGCTCACAAGTTTCATTTGCTCATGATGGAGAAGAGTCAAACATTCATTAGAAGAAGTCAGGAGTGGTGAAACTCAAACTCAAGCTCCGGCTTCCTCCCACCGTCCAGAAAAGGCTTGTTAGCTTAACTGGTAATTCTAAATTGGCCATAGATTTGCATGTGAGTGTGAATGGTTATTATTTTTTTTTCTTTCTGTTAGCCCCGTGATAGACTGGAGATATGTCCAGGGTGTGCCCTGCCTCCCAAACGGCTACGACTCCCTAAAGGGTAAGCAGTCAATGGATAATGAATGAACATCACAATGACAAAGATCAGTCAAGATCAGATTTTTTTTTTGTGTGTGTCTTTGAGCGTTTTATTAGAATCAACATCTATTCTGCTTTTACTAACTCACACACATATGCTTGAACAAACTGAAAGGTGGAATTAGGTTTGAATGGCGTTGATTAAGACTGTATTATTTCTCTTCCTGTTCGCCATCTTCAAATAGACTTTTACTGAAACTGGCATGATTTTCACAGTATCTTCATTGTGACAGAACCCTTTGACAGTATGTAATACTCTGGCATTTGCACACACTCATTGCCTACATGATCAGAACAAAAAGTTTAGTGTCCACGTAAATAGTTAACAGTGGATTTGCTGCAGGGAGCCAGGCCGATATGACCCTAACAGGGGGTTAGGGTTAGGATTACTGATTACTTATTTATCAGTAATCAGTTTAGTTAATCTAGAGCAGGGGTGTAAAACTCATTTTAGTTCAGGGGCCACATACAACCCAGTTTGATGTCAAGGGGGCCAGACCAATAACACGATAGCGTATTTACCTGTAAATAACGACAACTCCAAATGTTTCCCTTTGGTTTAGTGCAAAGAAGAACATTATGAAAATGTTTACATTTAATGATTGGACATTTCTTAAGAAAAATAAATTTCTGTTTCGCTCTAGGTCTCAGTGTTGTGCTAAGTCCACAACTCTTACTAAATCTGTGTGAACCCTTGGAATAGCAATTACTTTTATTGGAAAAATTGCAGTTAATGTCTTCAGTGTCATTTTTGCAATTCGCAAATTCATCCCGCGGGCCAGATTAGACCCTCTGGCGAGCCAGTTTTGGCCCCCGGGCCGTATGTTTGACACGTATGATCTAGAGCTATAATGTGCAGAGTAGGTGAACTAAGATTTTTTTATGTTTTCTATGGTTGCCTACAGCCCTTCACATAAAGATGTAAGTGGTCAGGCGGACATTCATCTACTGGCCTCAGTGTTCAAGCTTTCTTCACTTTTTAAAACCACCAACTCCAAAGACTCAGAGGCGCAGGTGAAGTGCTTCTCTGCATTGATGATGTGGCATTTTCACGGGGCACACTGAACTTGTTTGGTATTCGGTCAGTTTGGTATATGGATCGGCATTCATTCCAGTGGGAGGAAAGGTGCAACAGAGGGCGGTGTTTTCTAATCGACCGACAATGCGGTGTAAAATATTCATTTTGCGCAAGCAGTTTCAGCGACGGCTTACACTAGTGGGTCCCTTTACAGCCCTTCTTAGGCGGCAGCCATCTGATCTGGCATTTCAATTCGCAGTTTTGACATTTAAAGCTACAATCACCAATATTTTTATGTTTTCAACACAATGTTTCTAATGGAAAAGTGGATTCTTCTAGTGGCAAGCCCACAGAAAATGATCACTCTAATTTCAGTTTGTATTTTAGCTTCTTTCGTAACAGCATTTTCTGGTCTTTGTTCACTCTTGCTCTAATATGTTTTGAATTTACTGAGCACTACCTGTACAACAACAAGCTGGAGGACACAGGAGATGGTTTTAGTTGCTAAAAAGTCAGGAGCTGGTAAATACCAAAACAGAGCAACAAGGGGGCAACAGGTCAATAGTTACAATTGGAACACAGACAAAGGGGAAAACAGAAAGACAGAATCAATGGCTAACTTACATTTCTCTCAGTGCACCCTGTCTTTACAAAGTTTAAACAAAATAGCTCACTTGGGGAAGAAGAAAGTGGCGAGAACTGCCCAAGAGACCTACAAGATCAAGTCCTCAGGGTGTAAATACCTTCAGCTGGATGGCAATTTGCTGCAGGAAGCCTGATCCAACCAATCACATGAGGTTGGGGCTAAGAACTACATCATATAGAGCAGCACACCACCAATTAATGCATTTAATCATGCATATACATATTCACATCTGAGGGACACAACGGCCACTGTCATACTATAAGACAATACGTCACTTACATGTTGTTTGACCTTTCTAACTGCATGATGTCTACTTCCATTTCCACCATCAGCTTACCTGGTAAAATGCATATTGGCTTTTAACAGCTCTTGCCAACTACCCCAGATGATCCTGCAGCTGTTTTAACAATGGAAACACTCCTGCATCCCGCACAGATCTGTCTCTTAATAAACACAGATGATGAAGCACTTGACGGTTTGACCTGTTTTGTCGAGGAAAGCCTCGTTTTTCTCTCCAGCTCACCAGACTCGTTCAAACCCAAATGTAAATGTGGTCTCTCGTGTGAAATCATTAATCCTAATTCAAAGCACAACGCCGAAGCGGGGAAAGCTCGCCATCACATTCTCCTCTGTCAGATTGTTTGACCAGCCCATAAATAATAAATATCACATTTGTAAACTGCATTATCTAAAACCCATAAAATTCCACGAGAAATCAATATAACTTAATTTATTGTGACTGTCAGCTGTTCTGGTTGGTCTACAGCTCAGGATGTAGTCAGTAAGTAAGACTTAGACCTGGTACTTGAACTGGTGAAAATCCAGGATCCAGGATATCTTGCTTTTCAACTAGATGTCCAAACTGTGCAACCATGAAATGTCATTATATTGTAACTAAGGCCACGTTCAGACCTTGCATTAACATTCGTCCTGTGTAATCGGGTCACAAGCGAGTACAGGTGTGAACACACACAGGACGCATTATGGAAGCATTTGAGTGATCCAATCTCAAACCACATTTGGAGGTGGTCTGGGACGCATTTGACTGCATTCCTTTGGTAGTGTGAACACGCAATGCGTCCTGGGTCACATTAAAGACCGCCTACTCAGCAGGTGTGCTCTTGAGTAAGTTTAGCCTCGTTCATTCGGGAAAGGAAACGCACAACCACGGTTATAAATGATTACCTGTAAAGGTAAAAACACCTTAAGAGATGTCTGCTCGTTAGCACTAAGAACCATTTAAAATATTTTGTCATTGTAGTCGTTAACTAAGTAATAAATATATCTACCTGTAGCCGAGTTGTTATTTCCTTTATTACCGGAGACTTTTCAGTCACATTAAACAGCACAGCGGTGAAATTATGGTGCGTGTGCAGCTTGTTCCAAAATATGTACCGTCTCCCTAAGTCATGACACACACACACACACAACAAACAGCTGTTCCTGTTTCTGATACAGCGGTAGGTAGAGATCCATTAGAGACTGCAGCTGTTCTAATATTCTACTGGGCTGCAAATGAGGTTGTGTTTATTTGCAAGGCATAAAACTGAGACAGGACTCTTCAAGTGCAGGCTGGGGACGTGTGGGAGACACATTTTAATGCCAGGCGTGAACGCAGTTACTTATCGGTAGTCAATTCTGATTGGATTGTATGCAATGTAGAATAGTGTGCTTCATGTCTGTGAAGGTTCTCGGTCATCCAGGTCGTGGTTTATCCAAAAAACGTTTAAGAAAGGCAACTGGACTTGTAGAGTTTTTTTGAGAAGATGTTTCTCAACTCATCCGAGCAGCTCCTTCTGTACAATGGAACTGGTGGGAAGTGGAGATTTTAAATGAGAACTTCTGTGGGTGTAGCCCATCAGAAACTTGCTGGACTTGTTCCTGTTAATGACCAGAAACTGGCATGACTAGTGTCCGGCTAGATACTTAGCTGTCATGTGATTATGTTTTTGGCAGATGTGTGAAATGTTACTTATTTTTAACATTACTTTTAGATTATGTTTTGCAAGTGACATAAGAAAGGGTTTTGTATTCTGCCAAGTGGTTTTAAAGAGGGTTTAAGGGTGATGTTACTTCCATTGTATGAGGGATTTAACTAATTTAACTGACTGATAAACTGACACCACATTAACTTTAATACATTTCTAACTTACTGATGATTCTAGACCATTTCTCCAGGGACTTTAATGGTATAACTTTAAGACAAGTCCCATTTTTCTCTTTTCCACTTTTAAATAATTATTCTTTCTTCAATAACTTTTGACAACAACCGAGGCAGCTGGATCACACATTTAAGAAAATAATGGCTGCCAGTTCTTCAGGGCTACTCTGCTTTTATCACTGCTGCACTACTCACTTTTCTTTGGTCACAGTCAAAATGAAAGAGGCTCAGTTTGCAGGCAGTGTTAAATATAATGCCCATGCTAGTCGTGATCAAACTCTCTACCGTGCCACTATGTTGTGTTATTTCATATCTCTTGAGGTGCCCCGCAAACATGCCGGATGACTCCGCGAACGCAGCCACAGCCTTTGTTACCTGACATAATGAGACCGAGCTAAAAAACCAAATGAATTGCTCGTCTAATGAATCCGCTGGCTGAAAAAGAGCCAGCAGCTCCCCTGCGTCTCCGACAATAGGAGCAAATTCGCCCGCCGTGACCTTTTCAACCTTTGCTATATTTTCCCTGTGATAGCATGGACGAGACCTTTCTGGAGAATCAGATTGCACAGGGTTGTCTGGAAATTAAGTACAACTGCTATTAAAAGATATCCCAATTCTCAAAATGATTCAGCTCGCAAGGCTTGTATTGCATTCTCCTTTCTCTCTTTGGAACCATATAAATTGTAGAAAGGCAAACAATGCTGGATCAGAATATTAAACTCCAATAAACCGGCTCTACATATTTTCCTGCAGTAGATGGGTTGATTTTTTCTTTTAAGTTCCTCGCCGTCGTTATGGATTTTATTTTTTTATTCCCCAGTCTTTGTACGGTAATTATAATAAGGAAAACATTTTTTTTTTGAGATATCATATAACTGATGGATGACATTTTCCTTAATGAGAAAGATAAAGGTACCAAAGCCCCACCCCTTCACATTTGGTATCATTGAAAAGCCCTAAATGTCCTCTGTAGACAGCAAAAGGACTTAACTCAGTAGTACACAGTGGGTGGGAGATATTCAGGTTTACAAATGTCCTCCACAGAGGACAAATTTGAACTACTGGTAGTCAGGAGGATATGAATCCTTTTTTATTGTCATGTTAATTAAGAATGGGGAATGGCCCAATTACACGCCTCAATTAGCAAGTAACCACTCAACACACAGAGTCAACCGCAGACAAATCCTTTACATCACCAGGCGTTTACTAAGTGCCTCCTCTTCCTCCTCCTCCTGCCGCCTTATATCCTACATCTGTCACAGGCTCTCTGCTTTTCTTCAAGGTGACTAATTTAATTTCCCTGATTTGACTGACCTTTGCCAGAGTTGTTTTGATGGCAATGATTTCCTGTCTCTCTGCTTCAGTTGCTGCAGCAAACAGAGCAAGTGTAGCGGTCTGGTTTATGTTCCTGGTCCTCCACTGAAATGTGAAGTGAGCTGTAAAGAGATCCTCGTGTGTGTGTGACCGAGGAGCAGTTGAAGCCGAGCGTCTTCCGAGACAATATGCTGAAGCTCTGCAAAATGGCTGTGTCGAAGTGCCCTAAAAAAAAAACAGATATCGACGACTTTATGAGCTATATAAAAAGAGTCGACCTGATTTCATCCTGTATGACCGAAGAATATACACCGATCAGCCACAACATTATGACAGGAGAAGTGAATAACATTGACCATCTTGTGACAATTCAGTGTTCTGCAGGGAAACTTTTGGACCTGGCATTCATTGGTGTGGATGTTACTTAGACATGTAGCACCCACCTAGACCAGACCAGGCACCCTCACCCCATAGCAATGACACTCCTTAATGGCAGCAGCCATCCCCAGCAGACAAAAACGCTTTAGGAACAACTCAAAAAAACATGAAGAACAGCACAAGGTGTTGACCTGGCCTCCAAATTCACTAGATCCCAAACTGATCAAGTATCTGTGGGATGATCCACAGAGGCCCCTCCCCTCAAAGATCCCCCAATAACTACATTCTGTGCAAGACACCACAGGACACCCTCAGAAGGCCCATGTCCATTCTCTGATGAGTCACAACTGTTTGGAGGCACAAGGGAGACCTACACGATATTAGGAAGGTGGTCATAATGTTACGCCTGATCGGTGTATAATGGCACGTTGAGAACATAAATAAATTTGACGATGAGCAACAATCCACAGCTGCTTTTAAGACGTTTCAAATGATCAAACAGACACTGATGATATCACCTCTGGTAACTTTGTCCTGGAATAGCGAGCCCGACGGTCCACAGATGTAATATTCAATTCCCTAAGGCAGTTATTTTTTTTTTTTGTTTCTCCAAACAGGAGCCTTATTAACAAAAGGAAAATGTCAGCTTACAGCTCTTTGTTCCGCTCTCCTTTGCATTCAGTGAGACTCCAGAGGGCTGTGCACGGTTTAGCTGCTACCCACGGGAAGAAGGCCCCTAACAAAGGGCCTCTCTGTGACAATGACCTGGGTGGCAAGCGAGCCTGTTTTATTTTTATTTATTCATGTTTTGGCAGCTTTCACTCCATGTGTATTTTAATCCGCCCGTTTCAAAAAGTGCCTTCACGCTGCCATAAAATGAATGTTACAAGCAAGATGTTAAATGCCCAGTTAGCTTGCTATGTTCATCATTTTGCCTCTGTGGCATCATCAGACGGTATGTGCAGCATATAGAACACTGCTCTCTTGTGGGAAACTACACTTCTGTGGGAATTTAAGCTAATGGATTCGGTGCAGTATAATACAATTTCTTCCTATTGAGCCATTATTACTTTGAGCCTTATTTAAAATGCAGGACAAGTGGGGAATCTTTGAGACGATGTAGACAATAGTATTAAATGGCTGAGGAGCATTATTTCTGTTCTTGTTCCACAAAGTCTGCAAGTCCTCTGCAGGGATGAATACTTTGAGTTTTGAAGGGGGCGCCTATGTGAAAGTCTAAAATCATATTGTGGGGTTATGTGGTGTGTTGCAGCTAATGGGACATTTGTTTTGACAGTCTACAGCTTATTGTGGTAATTATTGGGACCAGAAATTGGTGCATGAATTGCGTGAGGAAGATAGGTGAAATGCACTTCATATTAGATGCTTTAATGAGGCGTTTAAATCATTCAGCATATTTCATCAGCTATCTGGAATCCATCTGGGACTAAAACCTTGCAAGAAGAAACTTTTACATCAAAGTTTTAATATGTCCTCATCATTGTATTATGCACAGTTTCCTGTTTTTGGGGGGCTGGAACACTAATGACCCTTTTCCTCCAGCTTACTGTTTTGTGCCACTTGTGCCTTAAAGAGTTTTTTTTTTTTTTGTATCAAACACCCCATCGGCCTTAAACACAGCTCTAACAGAGATCCAGCTGACATGAATTCAAGCTGGCCACAGCCGCTGCTCTTTGTGAAGAATGAGACTGATTGCCTTTCACAGCTATCCTTTGAGCCTATAGCGTTTAATGTTAAAAAATACTTTTGTGGTGATGGAGTACATAAAACTCCAGCACGACATGTTTCGCCTTCCTATACTTGATGAAACCTCTAGAGGATAAAATAGACAGGAAAGTGTTTTATTTGCCTGTTGATCAGTTTGTTTCACCTTCAACAATTAATTCATAGAGATACGACCCTGAGAGGAAGTCTTGAAGATGTTTACTCATGCCACAACTGCTAAAAACTTGGTGATGGTGTTAAACGACAACGGGATCTACACCGATCAGCCACAACATTAAAACCACTGACAGAAGACGTAAATAACATTGACCATCTTGTGACAATACAATGTTCTGCTGGGAGACTTTTAGACCTGGCATTCATTCATGTGGATGTTACTTAGACATATAGCACCCCCCTAGACCAGACCAGGCACCCCCACCCCATAGCAATGACACTCCTTGATGGCAGCAGCCATCCCCAGCAAAACATGAAGAACAGCACAAGGTGTTGTACCTGGCCTCCAAATTCTCTAGATCTCAAACTGATCAAGTATCTGTGGGATGATCCACAGAGGCCCCTCCTATCAACCCATAGGACCCAAAGTCCCCCCACTAACAACATCCTGTTGCCAGACACCACAGGACACCTTCAGAAGGCCCATGTCCATTCTCTGATGAGTCACAACTGTTGTTGGAGGCACAAGGGAGACCTACACAATATTAGGAAGGTGGTCATAATGTTATGCCTGTTTGGTGAATGTGAGTTGGAGTAACTGAGGACATCTGTGCAAGTGTGTCCTGTGCCAGTATGAAAACTGAGCACCAGGGCAAATTGCCAACCAGAGTGACATACAGTTTGTGACTCTACAACATATCAGTTTGGTAATGACTCCTCAGACGACGTACGTACATACCTATGAAACGACACATGTGAACAAGTCTACATTTGGAGGATGATGGGCGGATGGTGGCGCAATCAAATGCTGGGCTTTGGGCCAGGAGAGTAGGGTTTGTGTCCTGTGTGAAGCCAACGTGGAAGTGCCAAAACTAGTAAATCCCCATAGACTACCATAGCGAAAAACACAAATATCCAAGCAGAAATACACATGATTACAGCCTGGTACATACAATAAATACGCATAAAGTTAATAATTATGAGTCTCACCCACCTAACTTTACCTATATTTGATTTAGCCGGGACTTACAGGTAGGTGAAGTCAAGCTCTGCCAAGATGGCGGCTACTGGAGTCACCACACTGGGCTTCAAAACCGCTCTCCAAGAATCCCACGAGTGACATCGCGGAGCGTTTGTGCATCTTAACCCAAATGAGTTTGTGTTAAAATAGATCTTTTAACTTCGCTGAACAAATGTTAGACGGGAAACTTCTCTGCGAAAAGCTTCTCCACCATCTTCCTGGCTACCATGGTAACAAGAGCGAACCCGGCTGTTAGATTTTACATCTACTTATTCAGGCGGCCGCAGGAGATTGCACGTAACAGTCGTTTTAATCACCTTAATAAAATCACCACTACTGTGGTTATTCTGGTGACTTTGACATGTCTGTAGTCATTCCTAGATTTAATGACATGATTTCTTTACTTTAGTTCTGAGACCACTTTCCAGAAAGATCGTGTCCAACACTGGAAACATTAATCTTTAAAAAGGGACAGGTTTGCCGCACATTCTCCAACACCTGCCACCGGACCTGCCACACTTGCAGTATTACAGCTTGTTTATCTACCTTGCCTTTAAACCACCAGTTCCATATTCTCTTAGCAGGATATAACTTGTGAGTGACACCGAAGTGTATTAAATTTTATTGCCCGGGCAATGGAAACGTGGAGCGATAGCACTCTAATCGGGGGCGGGCGGCATTCTTTTACACGGCGAGGAGTTGAGTCAACGCAGGCACAGCTGATAGCAATAATCTTTAAATGGGGGACATTTATTTCCGAGCTCCAGTGGCCACAGCTGCAACAGTTGTTCATCTGGATGGGGATAAAGAGGCAGCGGCGGTGGCGGCAGCAGCACGGGGCGGTGAATCAATTTTAGAGGGTCGTGTAGAGGCAACTTTTTAGAAACAGGGGTGAGGAAACGCAGACTGGAAACAATATCCGTGTCGAGTTACAGCTCTGCAGACCATTAGGCGACCGTGCATGACAGGACAAGAAGACCCGGGGACAGCACTCACTTGGAGAACCAACATATCAGAGCAGCGTGTTTAAAAATCCGTTGCGGCTGCATTATTCATTGATGTACAGTAGGTTCACTGCAGAGCTCTGAGGGATGGCCTTTAGCGAGAGCACTAGTAATAAGTTCCTCCACAATCCAAAATGGAAATAGGCTCCAGAGGTCTGATGAATAAAAGCAGTGGTTGATGAGCCTCAGATCATTCAAACGCTCTCTCCAGGAGAGGATATTAAATATGCCCCGCTCATGAGATGCATACAGCCAGGTAATTTCCTTGCAGGATTTGCTGTCCTCAAACAGGCAGCCTATCCCTGCATGCAATTAGGTGAGCGGCGGCTTGATTCGTTCAATTTCTTTTAATGTTAGCCGCAGTGCATTTAACAGTTCCCCTGCATTCTTATCGCCCTGACTCAAGTAATAAAGGACTTTCTGATACTTTCAGGTGACTTGAATGTAAATTTACTATTTTATTTATCCCCCCATCATGAGATTGGTTTTGCCTGAGGCAATGATCACCGTGTGTGAACAACAATATAAAACGCTGAGGCACAACTTCACTCAAATAAAGTACTTTAAGATTTACCACACCGCCTGACTGTTTGCAATATAACAGAATTGTTATTCCAGCCTCTACAGTTATTGTGTGTAACTACTCTATTACATATTACATGCCACACAACACTGGCTCTCCAAACTCGACCGTCACTGGCATTAACCTTGACATCTCATTTAAAATCCTATGATTTCACCCCGGCCGGGATGCCTCTGCGGGACTTTTTCATAACTCACTCGTCAGGAAGAGTGAGGTGTCTTTCCCAAAGAGAGCGCTGGAGTTCCTCCGAGTGTCAGCTCGCAGCCTATTAAAGCGCTGTCAGGTTGGAGGTTTCAGCCGGAGAGCTCGTACCATTATGAGCTGCCGGTGGCCCTGCGAGCGGCTTCGAGCAGCGGCCACAGAATGCCAGGTGATTTAATATGGCCTGAAGAAAGCAGGTCTGTATGGATAATCCTTCCTTCTCTCGCTCGGTTTTCTTTATGCTCCTGGTCTCTATTCAACCAGACGTTAGGGCTTGGACTTCTGTTGGAATCAGCAATGTAGGGGCAACAGAAGACGTGGATTCAGTTGGAGCATTTCTCTGTTAACGATCGGATATATTTTTCCCTAATTTTACTTCCGGCAATGCCACATAAATTCTGGTTTCCTCATCTTCTCCAATGTCCTCTCTTGTTGTTTTGCTACCAACATGTTTCTGTCCCAGGCGGCGCAGTGGTGTGGTGGTTAGCACTGATGCCTCACAGCAAGAAGGTTCTGGGTTCTGGCTTTTCTGTGTTTGCATGTTCTCCCTGTGTCTGCGTGGGTTCTCTTCAGGTACTCCTCCCACCATCCAAAGAGAAGAAGACATGCTCGTTAGGTTCATTGGTGATTATAGATTGGCCGTGGGTGTGAGTGTGAATGGTTGTCTGTCTCTCTGCGTTAGCCAAGCGGTTACAGAAAATGAATGAATGAATGTTTCTGTCCCTTTCCTACAAATGTGCCACATCACCTGAAGTTTACCCCACAGCCATTCCACGCAGAGAGAGATGATGGGATCAAGCATTTCCACGGTCACTAGGTTCTAATATTTTCCTGTTAAACTGAAGGTTTACACCACGCCTCTCACCTTTTTTTAATTCTAATTATTAGCGGAAAACCAGTGCCCATGTAACCATACCTACTGGTGCTTGAGAAGTGGTCAGCTCCGTGTTGCAAAAGGCAGGAAAAAATATTTGCAGCTTTGCTGATGTTGACCTTTAAATAAAACCTGGATATCAGTCACCTGATCAGTAAATATGATGAAGGCGAGTTTTTTTGATTTTCCTTAATACCCCCTGGGTTGTCAGTAGTAAACATGTCCCAGGTTAATGCCTTGGGGAATGCTGCGATTACAAGCAATAAATAAATAAATAAATATAATATTTCAGCCACAGCGTGAACTGCAGGATCCAGCTGGGCCGGGTCACATGGACGACCTGGATCGCCCTGCTGCTCTCGGTACAGAAATTTGAGTTCATAAAATGCAAAAGTAAGCTAGAGCTGATCTGAGTGAATGCATCTTTGTACATATGTCTAAAGAAGACTGTAATTATTCTCTATTTAACATATACTTCAGTGCTTTGTGCGGACAGCTACATGCTAAATGCAGTCCCTACTGAGTGAGAGTCTTGGCAGATAAAAAAACAACACATGAGTTTTTGTGTAATTTTTGCAAATTGGATCCAAACTACATTAGGAGGTGGTTTGAAATTCGATTCTGATTGGATTTTTACAGATGTGTCTCAGATTGTATTTCAGCGTCTCTCTTGTGTCACTCGCAACGTGACACACGACCGCGGCGCCAAATCCAGAGCAATGGACGTGCTGAGCAGAATCCATGCTGCTACTATCAGAGCGCTATAGGGGGACGGCATGGAGGACAGCAGCCGGTGGACAGACGCCGATATAAACTGTCTTCTGGCACTGGGAGTAATCTACCACAGCAAGACAGTTTAAAGCCAGGTTTACCAGCGAAGCTATGTGGCTTCTGACGCCTACTGTGTTACCACAGCAACCTGTTGATGATGTCTGGACAAACAAATACGATGTCATCACTTAAAAATAGGAGTTGATGACAACAAATCTGATTTCCCTGCTGTCTGAGGAGAGCCTAAAACATCTTCACACTTCAGAATTCATTCCGAGACGTTCAAGGAAAGTAATCCTTTTGCTTGAATCTTGGATACCACCGAGCGCCTCTGACAGGGAACAAGTGAAATTGATTGATTCTAGTGGGAGCTGCAAGCCTGTGGGCTTTGGGACGGAGTCAAACGTTTGGCCTGTGATCACAGTTCTCCCTTAAGGGGTGGAAAAAGACTTTATTACCGAAAACGACTGTAATAGTGCATCAAGAAACATTCAAAGTAGAAGTTAATTAGTTTCAGACAGGACTTGACTGTCACATCTTGGTCTACATGCTTGGTGTGAGAGACTTTTTAATAGTGCCAAGATTAGATATCTGGGACGGAGAAACCGCTTCAGTCCAAACCTCTAAAAGAATAAGAGGGATATTTTGCATCAGCGCAGAACATTTTGGATGTTTGAACTCCATTTCCACCAAGCGTGAGAAATGTGCACAGGCTGGCGAGCGAGTAATAAATTCTGCAATCCTCAACGGCGACCTGCAGATGTGCATGAGCTTCAGCTGAGGTTTAAACAATAATTACATTGCGTGCATCTGCAGAAAACTGTCAACAGGACGAGACGCTGTCAGAAATCAAAGCCCTGACCTCTCGGCTACACGACGCCGCGACGAAGTTCACACAGTCAAGCCGCTGACCAAAATGATAGAAAAGCCCGTGGGCCTGAGTGTGACAGTGAATATAAATTATGAACATGCTTACATGTAGTCGGTCTCATGCTGCTGAATAATAGCAGGCTGTTTATGCGTGCCTTATTAAACTGACGTAGTGCGTGGACAGGTGCTGCCAGCAGGACGGCGGCGTATAAATAGGGATGAGAAGCCATTTAGAATGGCAAAAAGGTCTCAGGAACATGACTTGGCATCACATTAAACTTCCCTGTTAGGGATCTCCATCTAATTAAAGGCAGCAGCAGCAAGGGATGTGAGCCGGTAGCACTTTTAAATACGGATACACATAGAAAGGCTTGTTTTAAAGGGGAATTACCATTTTTTACAACCTGGACCTTATTTCTGGCATAAAATACGATCTTTTACTCACCCTTATAACTTTGGTGTCATTTGGAGTCGTTTGGAAGATATTTAGATCCAGCGGAGCGCCGCGTATATCCATATAGTGTGAGTAACTGGGGCACCGAAACACAGCCCCTAAATAACGCATTATCTGCCGTAAAACTCGTTCATTTCACCAATATTTTGTTATGATATGCTAGTGCTATTCCCCATTGAGTCTGGAGTTATCTGTTATCTATTCGCGGACGTGCAGCGGTTTGTTGTTCTTTGGCCACCTATTCCCCTCTCTGCCTCCGCATCCTCCTTTCAACGAGCTTCTCATCCATATACTCCGGCTCAAAACTGTAAGGACGTCCATCATAAACAAAGTTGTATTGTCGTCCACAACCTCAGAATCGGAAAAATATTCAGCCATGTTGCAAAAAACTAGCAGTAGCAAATTACAGGTAAACAAGCCGACCGTCACGGGTGAGCGCGGCGCTCAGAGATGACATCACCCAGATCAGAAGTTAGTAGGTCAATCTACAGACCCCGGATGATGATAACAGGTAACGCCGGGGGATAGCACTAGCGTATCGTAACAAAATATTGGTGAAATGAACGAGTTTCGCGGCAGATAATGCATTATTTAGAGGCTGCGTTTCGGTGCCCCAGTCACTCCCATTGTATGGATATATGCGTCGCTCCACTGGATCTAAATCTTCCGAACGACTCCAAATGACACCAAAGTTATATGTGTGAGTAAACGATCAGATTTTATGCCAGAAATAAGGTCCAGGTTGTAAAAAAAATGGTAATTCCTCTTTAATACAAGTAATTGTCAGAATATTTCAATTACTCAGCTTTTAAATTGCAACCAAGTCCTAGTCCGAATGTCATCTTTTGGAAATTTCAGTTGATTTCAGACACCCATGGTTTGTATTTTCATCTTTCCTCCCTCCTGAAGGCGAGCAGAAGTTCACCGAAGTTGAATTAACTAAAACCGAAAAAAAAAAAGACCAGAAATCATAGAAGCCTCTGAGACAAGTAAGATCACACACTGTCCATGTACAGTATGCAAACACCAGCAATCTCTCTGCAGGATAGGCAAATCAACGCACGCATTCAATCCATAAATTAAGGGTAAACATGTCGCCCACCACCTCTGTAGAGCAATCTCATCTGAGGAAACACGCTGTCTGCTTTCTCATTTTGTCCTGGCTTTACATGGCCTATGTTTGACAAACTGTGACGGAACTGCCACATAAACAACTGCATGCAAAAACGGCGGAACAGATGTGTTTCAAAAAGCGGCGAGTGATTACTTCAGTGTTAATAAAGCGAGGTAAACGGTTGCCCCAATCTGCACTGGAAAGCTGCCGTCCGCATTCACGTCAACTCTCTGTGCGGTTTAATATATTTAATAAGACTCGAGGAAATGTTCAGTGAAACGCTATTGTCAGTAAAGGAACATAACATGAAGTGAATTAATAGCTTATTTGAGTGCAGGGAAGAGACACACAACGATCAGATCAGTCTCTCTCAGGTTGAGACTGCTTTACATATATCGGCTGTGCGGAGGCAGAGAGCAATCCGATGCTCGTTAGATGACAGCTTTGACATGTTTTGTGGTGGCCTGTGCGTCGGATGCGATTGAAAACACAAATCAATGCAAGGTCCTGCTCGCAATCACGACACTTTGAACTTGTGTACAAGGTTTCAACCACAACAGCTTAGTGTGGTCCCTGCACATTCTGTTCTCTTTGACAGGAGTTATAAACTCCTCACGGTCACGACTGATTTTTACATTGAATTGTCAAAGCAACTGAAAGCAAGTTCATTTTGTGGACCGTCTTTAGCTCTGATTACAGCACGCATTCGCTGTGTCATTGTTTTGATAAGTTTCTGCAATGTCGCAAGACTTATTTCCATCCAGTGTTGCATTCATTTTTCAAGATCTTGTATTGATGATGGGAGAGTCTGACCACTGCACAAAGCCTTCTCCAGTGGGGTTAAGGTCTGGACTCTGTGGTGGCCAATCCATGTGTGAACATGATGTCTCATGCTCCTTGAACCACTCTTTCACAATCTGAGCCCCATGAATCCTGGCATTGTCATCTTGGAATATGCCCGTGCCATCAGGGTAGAAATAAATCTGTTGATGGAATAACCTGGTCATTCAGTATATTCAGGTAGTCAGCTGACCTCATTCTTTGGGCACATAATGTTGCTGAACCTAGACCTGAGCAACTGCAGCAACCCCAGATCATAGCACTGCCCCCACAGGCTTGTGGAGTAGGCACTAGGCATGATGGGTGCATCACTTCATCTGCCTCTCTTCTTACCCTGATGCCCCCATCACTCTGGAACAGGGTAAATCTGGACTCATCAGACCACATGACCTTCTTCCATTGCTCCAGAGTCCAATCTTTATGCTCCCTAGCAAATTGAAGCCTTTTTTTCCGGTTAGATTCACTGATTAGTGTTTTTCTTAAGGCTACAAAGCTATTCAGTCCCAATCCCTTGAGTTCCCTTCACATTGTACGTGTGGAAATGCTCTTACTTTCACTATTAAACATTGCCCTGAGTTCTACTGTTGTTATTCTTCTGTTTGATTTCATCAAACGTTTAAGTGATCACCGATCACAATCAGTCAGGAGTTTTTTCCGACCACATTTCTTCCTCAAAGACGATGATTCCCTACTATCCTTCCAGTTTTACCTAATTTTAGTAGTTTCTAAAATCCCCTTAGATGTTTTCTCTGCTTGATGCATGCCAATGATTTGACCCTTCTCAAACAGACTAACATCTTTCCCACAACCACGGGATGTGTCTTTAGACATGGTTGTTTAAGAAATGAGAAGCTACTCATTGCATCAGTTGCGGCTATAAAAAGAGAGACACTGAATATTTAACACAGTACGTCTTCGTATGTTATGTGTTAGGAAGCACTTGATTACTCCAGGCATGATAACGCTGCGCAAGAAAATGTCACATTATAACATGTAGGGAGGGAGCTTTGGCGCCGACTCCAAGGAAGGTCGTCTCTATCTCCCCCTTCGGCATATAAGCCACATAAATCATGTATGCACACACCCAGTTGAGCCCTGGCTCTCCCGCACTGCACCCTAACACCCATCCCCCCCAACGCGGCGGCCCAGATAAACACGGGCGCAGATTAACTCTTCAGGTTATCCCCCTGATTCCCCTGGGTACACGTCAAGGAGATTACACCGTTGATGAATATGCAAAAAAAATAAAAAATAAAAAGTAGAAGGGGCCGGCTGAGAAGTGACAGGAATGTTGGACTGGGCAGAGAGCGGCGAGGTCGGCTAATATTTCAGCGCATAATGATGTCATCCCGATGCTTGATCACTTAACAATTGAGTGACTGTGGCTGGTGATCTAGCTGCTGCTCATCTTGTCATTGAGGTCACACACATACACACAGAGGAATGGAAAGTGTAATACTGCATGAATTGAGCATGGACAAAAAACATACAGCTAAACAGAAACGTTTAATTCTCAGGGATCACTGAGTCTTTTCCATGTTATTAATGTCAGTGCATATTATTGCACCTTATTAATCCTTCCAATGTGTAATAATTAAGGGTGGGACTCGATTAAAAACATTAATCTAATTAATTAGAGGCTTTGTAATTAATAATCTCGATTAATCACATTTTAATCGCATAACAATATTTGCCCCAAAAAGCAACATTTTTCAATTTAAATGGATTTTAGTGGACGACTGAATCAAATAATAGACACAGACATGAATATTGTAAACTCAAACTCTTTTACTGTCTGGAAAAATGCATCCAATTACATTTCAATTCAAAACAGTAGAAAAAGAAAGAAAATATCCCTGGAAAAACTGAACAGACCTAAAGTTAAAGTGTCATTTTAAGTACTTTAAGTAAACAGTTTGTGCTGCTGACACATCTTGTCCGTACTCGGACCGGGACTGCTAGCGCTAACAGCTCTGGCGGTTTCTGTGCTCACTGCAACATGCTTTGCATTTAGATGTTACCGTAGAGTTTATCAAGGCTTCCATCAGGTAGTCATCCGATTACTCCATTATGGTAGCCGTTAGCCGAGCTCTGACGTGTGCATCAGTGTAATCGGTGTACCAGGAAATCGTGCACTGACAAAAGTTCTGGTTGTTTGGAATGCAAACTGTGATTAAATCCTTAAAGTTAATTTTTTTGCAATTAATTAATCATAATTACCGCATTAAAGTCCCACCCTTAGTAATAATAAATATACTTCTGTCTCTATACACTTTTTTTGTGTGTACTATTTTATTCTATTTTACTAGATTTTTATTTTTTAATTTATTTTATTTATTTTAATAATTATTTATTATTTTTTTTTTTGATTAATATTTCACCTATTTTTTTCTTTTTACTTGTGGTTCTCCAGAGTTTTGTTTTATGTGCAACTGAGCTACTGTCACCATACAATTTCCCTTGTGGATGAATAAAGTCTAAGTCTAAGTCTTTCAACTACTGTATCAACCCTTTTAAAAGTCTCAGAAGTGCAATTGGACTTGTGGGGGTTGGCAGTGATGGGGTGGTGGTGGGGGGGTTAGTCTACACAAACGAGTGCAGTGACGCCTAGGAACACTAGTCTCAGTCTATACAGAGCCAAAGCATTGATCAAGCTGAAGTCTGAATGAACTGAAGGGAAGGCGACAGAGGTATCGCCTTTCTCCTCAAGAGTTATCCAAAGACTCTAGACTCACTGCATGTCTGAGAAAGTCTCACCAGCGTGTTGGCTGACTGGCTGGCTGGCTGGCTGATGGTAAAACTGAAACCAATGCGTCCCCTCCCCGATGCTTCAACGGGTTGGACTCTAACACGAGCAAAAGCAGTAACTTTATGCAGCTCTTTCGGGGCAACACAGAGGCCGATATCAGTGAGATAAAATTACAAACAGAAGGAAAACTACTGAATTACATGCGGCATTTCCTGCGAATAACTGCTGTTTCCTGTAAAGCTCACAGCAAAGGTGTTTTATGGACACAATCATTCATATAAATATCCTCCCCTCCAACCTGATCTTTACAGATCACTTTTCATTCCCAAAGATAAGGCATTCAGACGCTTGAGTTTGTGTCTTTTTCCAAGACTAAACATCCACTTAACTGTCCCAAACCGCCGCAAGCCATTGGATGCTTTTCAAAAAAAATTAAAAATCCCTGCCGAAGTGATCACATATCGCTAGCTCCTTTAACCTCGTGTATTAACACCCTGCCCTCGCTGATGTCTATCAAACATACTTGACCTGTCGCTGAGATAGATTCCCTCCGTGATTAATCCGCGCCTCTTGTCTTCTGGATTAAGAATTCAAAGGCCTCAGTGCGAACCATTATCCCCGGGCTATGTTCTAATATTGGAGATTGGAGAATTGTCTCGCTCGCACACATCCTGCCTCTCACTCTCCGTCTCTCTCTCTCCCTCCTTCACACACATACATGCATTTTCTGCATCTCTATAAGGATATTGAGTCCTAATGACGTCTGGGGGCTGAATCCTTGCACAGGAGGGCTTTCATTGTGGTTACCAGGCTAGAGACATGGAAACTCAGACAGCCATCATCCATCTGTGTTGCAGAGAAATCCGCTAGAAAAAAAAAAAAGGACTTTCAATCTAAAAATTGACGCCCTTGATTAAAAAAAAAAACATGTCGGGCTAATAAATAAAGATTTTTACAGTAACCCAATAATGAAACAAGCTGATGGAAGATAATGATGGAAAAGAAAATATGCTCTTTAGTCACGGTTCTTAGATATCTATTGTAGATATAATCTGTTATTAGGAGTTTCCTGAAGGAGATTTAACCACATTTAGCCGAGAGATGCGTCAGATAAGTCCTCGATGAATGTGAATTTTTGCTGCATATTTGTACAGAGATATGTGTGAAATGTGGAGGTGGGTTGGTTTTATTTATTTATTTATTTATTTATTTATTTGGCAGTATATGCCAAGGCCTGAAAGGCTGCTCCGCTATTGAGCTGCTGCCTTTTGGGATTATTTGTGACAAATTATGATTTGGCACTTGGGGTTCCCTTGATTACTCGTCAGGTTTTAATATATGAAATTTTAATTTGATGTAATACAGTTATGCTCCTTTCTTGGCTGGCGTCCACGGGAAATCCCGGTTGAACAAGAGGCGACAACGATGCTAGCAGCTCTGTGATGCTGTACGTGGTGGTTTCTTTGCCAAAATGCTCACATTAGTATTCTCTGTAACATACACCCTGATGTTCTGCATCGTGTTTGCCGTGTTTTCCTTCTTAGTTCAACATGTTAGGTTAGAATTTACTTATTTGCTTTAAGCAAAGTACAACTGAGGCTGATGGTAGGTTTGACTAAAGATAAATTTGACCATATTATGCTACCAGGTGAAATGTCAGGGATTAGGCAGTTGGTATTTTACATCCTGTGGGAAATGTGAGTATGTGCACCAATTTTAATGGCAATCCTTTTCATATTTGCCTGGAAATTGCAGTTTGAACCAAAAATGTCAACCAGCTCATGCTGCAGGATTTGTTAAATGATCGCCTAAGCACAGACTTGGCAATCTGGCAAATCTGACATCCCATCTTGTGGTCAGCAAGGTCACCTGTTGGTGGTTGCTCACTTGGTGTTGTGGGACGTTCATACTACGAGCAGCGTAAGCCACAACACCATCAACTTTGTCAGCAACACTGCTGCTAAGTTGCATTTTGGGTTTCCTTCAAGCGCTCAGTACTGCCAATGGGGGGCTTTGAAATTGGCAACAGGTGAAACCAGTGCATATGATTGGTTGATTGGTTGAGTGACAGCAATTGCAACTGTTATGTTGCAATGTGAGCTGGTCGCTTCGTATAAGTGGCTTCCGTTGAAAATGCGTTGCGGCTTGTCGCTCATTATCACTCACAACAGACCATCTGAAATGGAGTTACATGCTCCCAGATAGGCTACAACCTGCAGCCTGGAGATTCAAGCGAGGGTTACTGCATTGCATTGAAGTTGCAAGGTTGTTTTGGTCCTTCCTCCACGTCCGATATGTTCCTAGGGGGGTATGAAGCTATGCTTTTTTGTGCCTCTGCGATCTTGAGTGGGCTATGTGGTTAAGTGGATTCTTTATTGTAGGTTTTCCTTGTTTATTGTCATTTTCCCCTATTTTTGTGGGCCGTCTGCTGTAGCTCACAAAGCTAACACAATTATGAACTAGTTAGTGAAAATAAATGAATCATCACGTTGGTTTAAAACAGGGCCAGTCTGGACAACAGTTTTCTGAATTTGTTTCAAACCTGGCCCTGGCCAAGTAATGTGGATTGCTCTTCTGGGAACCATAAATGTTTGAAAAAGAACAAAATGGGCCAATCCGTCTCATGGTCAGTATTCAGTAAGGTCAGTATAATTTTGGAAACCATCAAAGTTGGGTAGTATTCATTCTTTTGGAGACATAAATGTTAACATTTCACGGCGTGACAACTATCAAATAAGACAGACTAGCGTGACAATGTAATAGTGACGTAGGTGGAATGTCCTTTTTACTGATTTGGATTTTCATTCATTATAAAAATGATTTTATTTATTGCTTTTACAGTACATGCTTTTATTTCATTTGTTACTTCGCACAGAGGTGCTTTTTTTTTTTTTACCATTAGTTATAAATGTGGCTTTCACATTTAATTCATCACC